>NC_051156.1:185650181-185655181 GCF_013339745.2 Dermacentor silvarum
ATCGAACGCAAGCGACAACGGCGGACTGCAGGCATACCGTCAGTGACGTCGTTCTCTCCGTCGCAGCCGTCGCATCATGGTTAGTTTAGGTGCACCCAGGACAAGCTTCGCTTACCCCCATTTTGCGGTTGGGGAAGGGTTGGTGACCTTGGCGCCAATTCAGTGCCCTTTCGGTATTGTCACTTCGTATTCATTAGTCATTTCAATTGCCGTGCACACAAATGAGGTGCTAGCTTGTGGCCAGACGATGTTGAAAAACCTTTTACACATGAAACCATAGTCTTTTAGAACAGTAGCAGATTAGGCATAACAAAAGCACCACACGGAGCTGGGCGAAGCCAATTCCGCCAGAGAGTAAAAAGCAAGAACCGCACCACGAGGTAGTCAAAAAAAAAAAAAAAAAGAAGAAAAAGAGGAGAACAGAGAACAGAATGAAGGCGGAAGGGTGTCGACGAAATGTCAATGAAATAATAATCACATTGACATGATGGCAATGAAATGACGAAGGCCGCATTTTGGTTGAGGAGCTCACGCCCATGTGCGCTTACGTGCGTTACCTGGCAACCTGGACCGCCTCTGGTTCAGTACATCTGGTGCTTGTTTGCACTAACTCTGGCACCAACCAACAATCGTGCAAGAGCACAGCCAGCAAGGATGGCAATGGTATGATGATGTCGACGACGGCAAGACGACAAGGGGAAGGAGAAACTGGAATGACGACGGCGCGCAATCACGACGGGGGTACGGAGATGACGCCGTAATGTGACAAGGACGTGACGACAGTTGGATGTCGACACCGGAATCGTCACTACGACAGAATGACGTCACTATGACTGAATGACGACAACGGAACGATGACTACACGACGGTATGCTGACGTTGTAACGATGACGACGGTATGACGACACATGACAAAGCAGTGACGAGAAAAAGAGTGAAGACGGCGGAAAGATGACGACATGACAACGAAGTGAAGGCGATGAAATGACATTGAATGCGTGATGATCGACGACGGCGCGTTGATGTTGGAGCTCACGTTATGCGCTTACGTTAATCACCTGTTGCCTCGATTTGCACTATATCTAGGGCTTGTTTACATTAGGTCCGGTACTGTGAAAGACAGCAGCCAGCAGCCAGAACCTGAAAGGAGAGGGGGGGGGGGGGAAGGTAGGCAAAGGAAGAGACAAGTGACACAAAGGACAGGGGCAGGTATCAGTGTCCCGTCTAAGGTATGCACGCATTATTCCATGCAAGAATGAGCCAACTAACCCAGCAATATATTCTGCTAAGCCAAGGAAAGTTTCACTTTAAAAAGCTTTTGTCATTCAGTTAACTAGCCGTCCAAAGGATTTGTTATACTTTGGTGCTTCGACTTTTGGTCAATGCGACAGGAAGGTTTTCTCTGGCACGCATGATTTTCATGAAGGTTTAATGAAGTTTAATTGCTAGATTTTGACCTTATCATTTTTTTTTCGCTAAATGTAGTTTGTGTTTTGTTAGCGCTGATCTATGTTCAGAGTTATTCCTTTAGTTTCCATGAATACATACTCTCTAGCTCCTGTTTCTTTTCATTCTAATCTGCATATATAAAGTAGAGGTAAATATTTCTTGCGTTCTATATATTCTAATTTATTATTTTGGGCTACTGGCCACATCCGCCAAAACGGGTATGAGCCATTGATACATAAGGGTCTTATGTATCAATGGCTCATACCGATTTTGGCGGATTGGCTAGTAGCCCAACATAATAAATTAGAATATAATGCAAAAACGCCCGTGTGCTTGCGTTGTAGTGTACGTTAAAGAACCCCAGGTGGTCAAAATTAATCCGGAGCCCTCCACTGCGGCGTGCCTCACAATCAGAACTGGTTTTGGCGCGTAAAACCCCAAAAAGAAGATACAAGAGGTTTTACATCTTCATGTGCCATATACATTTATCCGTCCACCTCACGACACGTATGAAAAAAAAAGAACGAAAAGTAGGTACGAACGGTGTATCTGGGTGAGCAATATGAAAAGAGCGCTCTTTAATATGCTCTCGAACCTCCTCATACGTCATGTTCTAATGCACTTTTTCGGCGAACCCTCTCATACATCAGATTCACATCGGCTCGTTGCGAGTAATCTTTTATTTAAAAAAGAGAAAAGATCAATGCTCTCTGTCATATTCCTCCCGGGTATGTTTTACGCTTACACAGGCGAGGCATGAGGTCTGATAGTCGTGCCATATTTAGGAAGTTTCGCACGTCCTGAAGGAACTTTCACAAGACTGCGCTCACTCTCAGCCTTAATACGGCCAGGTTTCGCGTGCCATCACCGCACGCGTTATATTGCGCGATGAGTCCTACATATAGCGACCGAACTACCGTGCCAGGGCGAGCAAAATACAACCTTTTTCGTAGCAGCCGCCATTCGTAGCCTTGTGCGTACATCAAAGACCCTCTTACCCCCTATCTCGGCTTGTCTTCATACATCTAGTTGTGCGAGACAAACAGAGAGATATAGTGAGAGAGAGAGAGAAAGGGAGAGGCGAAAGCGCCATCCAAACGACTTACTGACCGACTGCGCGCTCAACCATCTCTTGGTAACGAGCTAGCTGTGCTGTTCGGGCATACAGCGCGCTGCAGTTAGTCAAGGGAGAACGCGAGGAAGTGAGTGGGACGGGATGGAGGAGGCGGTTCCCGGGAAACGACGCGGTCTCCACGCGCGCCAGGATACCTTCGTCTTGGCAGGGATTACCGTCGCTGTGCCAGTGCTATACAGCATCGTACAGTCTGGCTGCCGCTAATAGCACACCGCAGTCTCAGCACTCGGGCAGACGACAGAGCCCACGAATGGACGCGTACGTATCTGGAACGAGTAGACGGTGGGGGAGGCAAGTGCCGTCGTCGTCTGCTCTGCTCGGGCGCGTTCGCTGGCTGCGGTCGTGCTTTGCCGGCTAGCGAACGCGGTCTCCGCCTAATCCCCTCGCCTATAGGGAAAAGGTGGGAAAGAGGTGCTTGGGGAAGGAGAACCGTCGCGCTCGCTTTGTTGCGGGTGAGTTGGAATGTCTTGGTAACGGTTGTTGTCGCGTTCCGGCACCCTGTCTCCGTGAATGCGGATCCGGAGGATTCCGTAGTTGCGAGATGTGATGCTTCTTTCTGTTGCTGTGCGACGGAGCAGAGAACGGTTAGCTCCGCAGAGTTATTAGCGTGTTATTTAATCAATCAATCAATCAATCAATCAATCAATCAATCAATCAATCAATCAATCAATCAATCAATCTGTATTGGCTATATCACACCTTCTGCTCAATGTGGCCCCTGAAGAAGACAACGCATTGATGCATCTACATCAACGTTACGCCCGTCAGTTGCCTCGAATTTTATAATAAAGGGCGTGGCGATGCGTTGAACGCTACATATTCAACTTGGTTTTGGTTTGGTTTGGCTTGGTGGCTATATGTATAGCACATCCCACCACGGGGAATTGGCCATGAATCGGACGGCAGTGAGTAGATATTTACTGAACTTGTTAAAAGTACTTTCTTTTTTATTTTTCGATTGGGTTGCCGCGTGGCGTGGACTCAAATTCCTATTCAGCAAACTGCGCTACCAACAAATACGCTTATAGCGGAGGGGGGGGGGGGGGGGGGGGGAGAGCACAGCGGTATTAAAATTTATCCCCCTTCGTCTATTTTATGATTTTATATTTTTACTTCCTCACGTGAAAAACTGCAATCGGTTAGCTCATCGCGTTTAACCACGTTCCCCCCTCTTCCAACGTTTAATTTTCTTTCACATCATTTCTTCGTTGTAGATGTACATATTTGCATCGATTTCGTTACGTAAAATAGTTCTTTGCTTTTTCCATCCGTGCCTCCTAGAAGGTCATTGGCGATAGGCCAAATCAGCTATTTTCTGAATAGACGCGCGTAAGAAAACATTATGCAGATACAGTTTGAAAGCACTGAAATAGCCCTTTTTTGGGGATCTCTGGCAAGAGTTTCGTAAAGTTTTCTTGTTCTTTTTTTTCGCGTTTGTTCTTCTCATTTTTTTTTGGTGTGCAGGGAGTTCTTTAGAAGATGAAGCCTGGTCTGTCATGGCGTTGGGAGCGCGGATTCGTTGTTTCATTTATGCGGACACGCTTGCTATCTCTAGTATTACTGCTAGTGTCTAAAGCAGCCATCTAAGCGAAAAAGAAATTGTTCGCGATTGTAATGAACCTAGCGAAATCTTCAGGTGGACAGACGCACTTTGTTAAAGTGGTGGCAAATATCAGGGATAACATGTAGCGTAGAGAAACAAATAAACACTCAAAGAAAGAAAGAAAGAAAGAAAGAAGAGAGAGAAAAAGAAAGAAAGAAAGAAAAGCCTGTACTGATGCACTTCATCAGTTTTCTCCATGTGTTCTTGCTTTCTTTCTGCTTGTGTATTAGTACCGTGAAATCACTTCCCCCCCCCCCCCCCCCCATATTTCAGAGTGCACGAAAGACCAAACAATGAAATATTTCACTTGAGTGCTTTCTGGTCTGATATTATTCAGAACGTTTAGGTACGAGATATCGTTTCTATTTGTTGTTATACTATTTTCCTAAATATTTAGAACCTCTGGTTTAGCCTGATCCTTCAACTAATGTAAAAGTAATAATGAGAAAGGGAATAAAGAACTATCATCGCTCAGGACACGAACCCGCGTGTTGAACCTTTTTATTTAAAAAAAATTGGGTGACGCAAAAGATAAGGAAGTCCAAACGAGAAATAAAGTTGTGTTCCTCACCGCTCTCTCCCACCCTCCCCCCTCTCCCCCATTTTGTCCTAGTACGCCGAGCCTATACCCTTGATTATCACAGTTAACTCAGTACTTCTATTGCTCCAGTCAACTTGCGCTTAAATACGGCTCATAAAATACCTATTCTAGCGATACTTTTTAGTAGTATTATAGCGTGCTTCTATTTTCCTCGCGTAGCGGTTGTTTCCTTTCACGTTCTGGAGCGAGCTCCTCTTCGTTAGGGGCAGAGT